>NC_068939.1:140448551-140494758 GCF_016801865.2 Culex pipiens pallens
AAATAATTTGAACTTTTTTTTCAAAGGATTGCAATATTTTTTTTTTACATTACAAATAATGATTTTTTATGAAGTGAGTTGATTTTTTTGGCTCTAGCTCCCCTAAATTTATCAATAAAATTTCAACCGCAGCTGAATTTGAGCCACCAATTGCGAGAAATATGCTTTTAAATTATTTTGATTACCTCTAATATCTATTATTTATCAACCATCTCTCATATTATCATTTGGCAAAACAAAGACTTATTTTTGCCAAAAGAAAACCTATTTGGCATAAAACGTTTGAAATTTAATTTTTCCTTAACTCCTGACTAGGTTTTAACAAAGATTTTATCAAGGTTTTGAGGATGTTGTTAGAATTTAGATGTAAAGTCTTGAAATCCTATGTAGGTTTAATAAATAGGCCGTGACAACCTTTTGCGGAGTTCCTTTTTTGGTTTTAACAGAGGTTTATCGGGGTTCTGCACAGAAAAAAATATTCCTGTAAATTTACATTATTTATCATGTACCAAAAGGTATCATGATAAATGATGTATATTTACATTAGGTTTATTGGAAATTTACATTAGATTCATTGGAAGTTTACATTAGTTTTGAAAATTTACATTAGTTTTGGAATTTACATTACTTTTGGAATTTACATTAGTTCAAATCAACTAATTCTGATAGGCCAATGGGAATGAGAAGCTCGACTTGAATTGCAGTAGGAAAAGGGTGTGGCCTATGTTCTATTTTAAAATGATTGAAGCGGGCAGCAAAAAGAAATTCGGATTTTAAAAAGTTGTTTCACAGGTAGGGGACCACTTTCTCGTCGACAGCCAAGCGGAATAACGCTGGACTGGAATCGAACGGACGACGGGTAGGATGTTCGGTGTTACTGCTGCTACCCGCTACCGACTGAGCCATCTTCGCATTTTATAAACGAGCGGCTAAAGCATCAACTTATTCAGGTCGAGGCTCAGGCAGTGGGCCAGCGAAGTATGAGAGCGATAGAAAGAGAACCAAATATAACTATTTTTAGTTCGGGTAGTTTTGAAGTCAACGTTGGCAGAAATACATTGGATATATGATTTACATTAAATAGGAATTTACAGGAAGCCGAACACGGGTAGAAATTAATTAGATTTGAGTTTCCATGCTCAACGTTTCCATTAGATTCATGATTTACATTAGATTTAGATTTACATCGGAGTAATTTCCATGACTTTTTGCTCATTACATCATATTTCAACATTACATTGAGTGAGTTTACATTATAAACAGCAATTACGTGCTGTGTAAATTTACATATTTTTTTCTGTGTGGGGAGGCTGTTACGACTTATAATGTCACGCAGTTTTCTCAGCACTGGTAGAACCGATTTTGACCAAACCAGTCGCATTCGAATTGGTTTAGGGTCCCATACGGTGCTATCGAATTGTTTGAAGTTTCGATAAGTAGTTCAAAAGTTATGTATAAAAATGTGTTTTCGCATATTTTCGGAAGTTGAATAAATGGCAATAAACTGAATCAAACATCATCATGTTATACATCGTTAGTTAGGTAAAGGAAAGGTAAACCTTTCCAACGAGTCCAAAACATTGATAAACTGGCAACCCTGACTCGAGTTATAACCACTTAAGTGATATTTATGTACTTTTTTGTAGCCGGATCTCACTTAAATGTATGTAAACAATGTCCGGCTCCATCATCCGACCCATCGTTGGTTAGGAAATTGAAAGACCTTTCCAACGTGTCTAAAACATTGACGATCTGGCAACCCTGTCTCGAGTTCTGACCACTTAAGTTATATTTATGTACTTTTTTGTAGCCGGATCTCACTTAAATGTATGTAAACGATGCTCGGATCCATCATCCGACCCATCGTTGGTAAGGTAATTGAAAGGCCGAGTCTAAAACATTGAAGATCTGGCAACCCTATCTCGAGTTCTGACCACTTATGATGCCACTTATGAGCCCTTGAGTGATATGTGTGTTTTTTGTATTCCGGAACTTAACGAAATCAGACGAAATTTATGGCCAAACCCATAATATCACATATCACCCATTGTTGGATAAGAGTGAGGAAGGCACCAACCACATAGGTGGATTAAGTTAGTTTTTCTTACTAAAACTGAATATTTTTCAAAATTATTTTTTCCAATTTGCAAATGGAAGCCTGATCGAAATGTGTTTGATTTTTTCCTGAGCTTCGGAAATTATTTCCTAACTGGGAAAGATATGCTTTTTTTTATTCATTTTTTTATTTAATTCTTTTCTTATTATAACTGAATATTTTTTCAGATTTTTTTTCAAATGTGCAAATGGGAGCCTAATATAAATTTGTTTGATTTTTTCCAGAGCTTACTTCAAAGTTAAGTTTATTGATTCCAAGAAATATAAAAAAACTACATTTGTTTTTTAATGCAACTTTTTGCAATTTCATAGTTAATAAAATACAAGCAACCAAAATAACAATGAAAATTATAAGCCAATTCATCAGGTAAAAGGAAAAACCCGTTCAATTATTCTTTAAAAAAGTTTTTTCGAAACAAAATCAAGAAGCATAATATATATATTTTGAACAAAATTTAAAATTGCAAAGAAATTTGCAAAGCAATGAAATGAAAACCATGTTTTATGTTTAAATTAAACCATTTTTATTTTTTTGGAACCAGAATTTCAGATACACACCGCACAAAAAGAGTTTTTTGCAAAAAATATTGTTTCAGGTACTAGTATTTTTTTTAATTTCAGATTTCAGAGATTTGGAAACATCCTATATCAAAATTGGAAGTTGAAGGGTTTATCCCCTAGATTTATTTTTTATGTTTGGCGTATTTGTTGATTTGTTTGAAAGTTACTTGTAATAGGCTATCCATAAACCAATTCTCGGGTTAGTTTTCAGAAGATCCTAAGTGCCAGTAGTAAAGAAAGCCGTTTTTTCGAACGATTTTCGATCAATTTACAAATTCCCAAATTCAAAAATGCTTTAAATTGTTCATCTGCACGTCCTTTAAACGGTCTTTACTGAAAAGCAATGAAAATTTGACAATATTCAATCATCCAAATTTTAAATCATCCAAAATTCAACTTGTGTTTACTGTTGTTCAGGACAGAAAAAGTAAATGAAAAAAAAACTGTGCTGAAAAAACGATTTTGTTATTACACCCTAGTGGTCACTGCTTCACGAGTAAGATCGAGTAGTTTGTTCGTGCAGAAGCCAGCAAGAGAGCTTTTTCGAACATCGAAGAAAGCTTCGTTGGCTTTTCACTAGTATGCATTCAGGGGTAACTAGTTTCTTTAATTTGCTCTCAATCACCCAGTGTCTACTGGGGAAAAAAACTTTTCCAAGAAATATTTATTACACTCGTATTACACGTTATGTCCAGTAATGGAGAAATTGGTTTAGTTTTGTGGAATTTTATTTTATTGGTTTTGTGATGTACGGAAACGTTATAGAGTAACGTTTTTCAGAACGAATACATTCCAGAAAACCCAACATAAGATTGCAGTCTGTATTGGGAGGAAGAAAGCTGAGGATCGATGTTTAAAAGAGTTACCAGGACAATCAGCGTTAACACATAAAGTAAACATCGATTTGCATAATGTGGATAACATTTATGAATGAGCTTAGGTTTTGATACACGGTTCACATTCCGTAGATTCATCTCGTTTTCAGGTGGTCGTATGCGCTTGCAGTACATAAACGAGTGTTTGTTTTTTATTGGCTCTGAGCTTTATTATGAAAGTAAAATGTCTCCTGAGCTGTGCAGTACGTATGAGTCTTTGCCAAACTATGTTACATAAAGGTTGCAGGGGTTCTTTTTTAAGCCAACCTGTTGAATTTTGGAATATGACCCGATTAACGATTAGTGTGAAAATTTCAATTTACTTGTTGTATAAAGATGTCTCTAAGTTTAATGTTACAAACGTAATAATTAAAGTTTGAGAACCACAGGCTGTAAACGGGTCACTGCAGCTGTTTAGTATGGTTTAATTTGGTTAGTTCTTTGATCCAAACCTCGTTAGTCTAAAACTAACTTTGCACGCGACCGGGAGCACATCTTTGAGCAGCTCCAAAAAGATCCTAGATATCCTGACTTCTTTGTGCTAGCAACAGCTCATCGTTTTATTTAAGCGTGGTGGAACCAAACCCCAACGTAGTGCAGCGCCAAAATGATCGCCGTGCTGTTGATTTGCTTCGTGGCAGTTCTTGGTGCAATCGCGCTCTGGTTGCAGCACCGCATCAAGTTCAAATCGCTAAGGGGAATTCCTACCGTGGAACCGTGCTATCCACTGGTGGGAAATGTTCCGATTGTGGTTGGGAAAAGTGAAGAGCAGCTGTTCTCGATCGTTGCACATCAGGTGTTAAAGTATGATCGATTGTTCAAAGTTTGGGTTGGACCGAAGCTGATGCTGGCCACCAGCCATCCGGATTTGATCTACCAGGTCGTGAACCACCCGCAGTGTTTGGAGCGACCGTTTTTGTATGGATTCTCCGGATTCACCAAGGGAATCTTCTCGACGGATTGTGAGATATTTAGTTTGTTGAAGTTTCCGTTAAATCGTTAACAAAGTGCACTATTTTAGGGAAATTGTGGAAGCTGCAAAGGAAAGCTCTGAACCCAGCGTTCAACGCGCTTGTGCTGAACAACTTTGTGCCGATATTTGAAGAGTGCAGTCGAAGGATGGTTCAAAACATGCTGAGTCATGCCGATGGGTCAACGGGAGTGAATATCCTCAAGTTCACCTCGATTTGTACGCTGGAAATGATCTGTGCAACTTCTCTGGGAAGTGATGTGATGCAACGGCCGGGAAAGGAAGAGTTTGTGCATAGCATTGAAACGTAAAACACTTTGCAACGCGAAAAAAAAAAAGAATCTAAGTGAACGTTCCTTTTATTGCAGAGCTTTCAACTGTGCTTCGAGAAGGATGTTCAAACCATGGCTGTATACTGATATTACCTATCGAGTGACGAAAGATTATAAAGATCAGCAGAAAGCTTGGGGAGTTATTTGCGACTTTTTCTCTAAAGTAAGTATTTGAACTATTTGTGTAATGGTGTTTGCAGCCCCTTATCGGATCTAGAAAAGACTATTATCTCAAAACCTCGCTCCACAAGCTGAATATTGTTCCTTGAGCTATTTTAGGAATCTGGGCCAAATATGAGCAGAATCGGTCAACATTTACCCATTGATACTCGGAAGTGAAGTTTGTATGGGAATAGCATAGCATAGCATAGCATAGCATTGGTGTCTACCCGTAGCTGCTACTTCGTTATTGACCAGGACCCCCAAACATTGCTCCGTGGACCACAGATGAAAAGTAGGAACCAATCATCACCCCTTCGCAATTTTCAAAGGTCCCTATCGTGCTGATCAATACCGACGCCGGCCACGACCAGTGGTAAGACACGGGGAAGTGGATGGGAATGTTAGCCGATACTTGAGTGATGGGACCGCCAAATCGACTGCGTCTCCGACAAAGTATCACATGAGTTTTGAGGGGTTAGTAAGATGGGTATGAGGTCAGGATTCACTGTGGTAGGTGATGCGACCATGAGCAATTTGTTTATCGGTTGAAATTTTAAAAATCTTAGGCAGCCGGCTGCGGAAAGATACCTATCTAGGGATTTAAATATAGTATTAATTCGACCGCGATTCTCCAGAAATTCTCCGTCGGCGTGCCTTCCGATCAACGGTGATGTAGGAAGGGCTTCATTCATTAAAATTATTTTATATCATAAGCCTTAAAACATATCCGTCGACGTGCCTTCCGATCCTCGATGATATGGAAAGGTCTTAATCCAGCAATACGACTTGCTTGTCTCAACAAACAAAAATCGGATCGTTTCTATCGAAAACTATATAAAGAGAAAAAAATAAAATTCATCGGCCAACGAACGCGCGAACAAAAAATAAATGAAAAAAAGAAGAAGAAGAAATCCAATCACCCCATGTACACAAATAGCGACACAAAAGAGACGGAAAATAAAACGAAAAAAAAAAAACAGGACTGCGCGTCCACACAGGCACCGCACTACTGATGCCATTATTTAATTATAATGACCAATCACCCCATGCACTCGAACAGCGACACAAAAGAGACGGAAAATAACACGAAAAACAGGACTGAGCGTCCACACAGGCACCGCACTACTGATACCATTATTTAATTATAATGACCAATCACCCCATGCACTCGAACAGCGACACAAAAGAGACGGAAAATAACACGAAAAAACAGGACTGAGCGTCCACACAGGCACCGCACTACTGATGCCATTATTTAATTATACTGACCAATCACCCCATGCACTCGAACAGCGACACAAAAGAGACGGAAAATAACACGAAAAAACAGGACTGAGCGTCCACACAGGCACCGCACTACTGATGCCATTATTTAATTATACTGACCAATCACCCCATGCACTCGAACAGCGACACAAAAGAGACGGAAAATAACACGAAAAAACAGGACTGAGCGTCCACACAGGCACCGCACTACTGATGCCATTATTTAATTATACTGACCAATCACCCCATGCACTCGAACAGCGACACAAAAGAGACGGAAAATAACACGAAAAACAGGACTGAGCGTCCACACAGGCACCGCACTCGGAAGTGAAGTTTGTATGGGAATAATCGAAAAAAAATGTATGGGAAACCCAATTTTCTTACGCTTTGGTCTGCAGGGTGCGCAACTTCCATCCAAATATTCCCAAAAGTGAGATTCTCATCGGAAATTTGATGCTCTACAACTTTGTAGAACATACCAAAACTGTAAAACTCGATCCTGAAAAGTTATTAGCGATTTAAACAAGTCATTTTTTTCACCACCTTTAGACTCGGGTATCAATGGGTTAATCTGAACCAATTCCGCTCAAAATTTGCACAGGTGCTTAAAATAGCCCAAAAACCGTTTACCGCTTGTGGAGTAGGGTGTCATTTTTTTCTGGGCACCCTAACTTCTCGAGGGAAAGCATGAAGAGGTCCCCAGAAACACGTGCAATTTTTCCCCTCGAGAAGAGCCTGCACAGTAGGGTGCCCAGAAAAAATGACCCCCTGCTCCACAAACGGAAAACGGGTTTTTGGGTTATTTTAAGCATCTGTGCAAATTTTGAGCGGAATTGGTTCAGATTAACTCATTGACATCCGAGTCTAAAACTGGTGAAAAAAATGATTTTCATACAAAAATGACTTGTTCAAATCGCTAATAACTTTTCGGGATCGAGTTTTACACACATCAAATGCCAACTTTTCAGAATTTTCCAGAATGGGCAAAAAATCTTTGACCGATTTATGATTTTTGAAACAATACAGATTTTTTTTTCAAAAAAATCGCAAAAAATTTTCAACTTCATTTTTTGACGTAGATTCGAATTTGCAATCAAAAAGTTCTGTAGTGAAATTTTGATAAAGTGCACCGTTTTAAAATTATAGCCATTTTAAGGTAACCTTTTTCAAAATAATCGCAGTTATTAATTTTTCAAGTTAAGTGCCCATGTTTGCGCACCTTTGAAAAAAATATTTTTTAAAAGCTGAGAAAATTCTCTATACTTTGCTTTTTTTAACTTTGTTGATACGACCCTTGGTTGCTGAGATATTGTCATGCATGTAATTAAAAACAGAAATATTGATGTTTTCTAAGTCTCACCAAAACAACCCACCATTTTCTAATGTCGATATCTCAGAAATTAATGGTCCGCTTAACAATGTTAAAACATAAAACATTCGTGAAATTTTCCGATTTTTTTGATAACATTTTTTACAAAAAATTTAAATCAAGACTAACTTTTCAAAAGGGTGTAATATTGAATGTTTCACCCTTTTGAAACGTTAGTCTTGATTTAATTTTTTTTAAATATTGTATTCATAAAGATCGGAAAATTTCATGAATGTTTCATTTTTTAACATTGTATATTGGACCATTATTTGCTGAGATATCATTGTTAGAAAATGTTGAGTTTTTTGGGTGAGACTTAGAAAACATTAATTTTCCTGTTTTTAAACTTTTAAATGTCAATATATCAAAGGGTTGTATCAACAAAATTCAAAAAAGCAAAATATAGTGAATTTTCTCAGCTGTTAAATAATATTTGTTTTAAAAAGTGAGCAAAGATGGGCACTTATTTCAAAAAATTAATAATTTAATAAATGGGTAATTCTCCGCCAACTCACACAGCAGTTGCCCCGACCCCTCTTCGATTTGCGTGAAACTTTGTCCTAAGGGGTAACTTTTGTCCCTGATCACGAATCCGAGGTCCGTTTTTTGATATCTCGTGACGGAGGGGCGGTACGACCCCTTCCATTTTTGAACATGTGAAAAAAGAGGTGTTTTTCAATAATTTGCAGCCTCAAACGGTGATGAGATAGAAATTTGGTGTCAAAGGGACTTTTGTGTAAAATTAGACGCCCGATTTGATGGCGTACTCAGAATTCCGAATAAACGTATTTTTCATCGAAAAAAACACTAAAAAAGTTTTAAAAATTCTCTCATTTTCCGTTACTCGACTGTAAAAATTTTTGGAACATGTCATTTTATGGGAAATTTAATGTACTTTTCGAATCTACATTGTCCCAGAAGGGTCATTTTTTCATTTAGAACAAAATTTTTCATTTTAAAATTTCGTGTTTTTTCAAACTTTGCAGGGTTATTATAGAGTGTAACAATGTTCTACAAAGTTGTAGAGCAGACAATTACAAAAATTTTGATATATAGACATAAGGGGTTTGCTTATAAACATCACGAGTTATCGCGATTTTACGAAAAAAAGTTTTGAAAAAGTTGGTCGTCATCGATCATGGCCGTTCATGGTCACCCGCGACAGACACGGACGACGAAACAAAGAGAAACGCAAAAAGTAACTTTTTCAAAACTTTTTTTCGTAAAATCGCGATAACTCGTGATGTTTATAAGCAAACCCCTTATGTCTATATATCAAAATTTTTGTAATTGTCTGCTCTACAACTTTGTAGACCATTGTTACACTCTAAAAAATAACCCTGCAAAGTTAGAAAAAACACGAAATTTTAAAATGAAAATTTTTGTTCTAAATGAAAAAATGACCCTTCTGGGACAATGTAGATTCGAAAAGTACATTAAATTTCCCATAAAATGACATGTTCCAAAATTTTTTACAGTCGAGTAACGGAAAATGGGAGAATTTTTAAAACTTTTTTAGTGTTTTTTTCGATGAAAAATACGTTTATTCGGAATTCTGAGTACGCCAATAAATCGGGCGTCTAATTTTACATAAAAGTCCCTTTGACACCAAATTTCTATCTCATCACCGTTTCAGGCTGCAAATTGTTGAAAAACTCCTTTTTTTTCGCATGTTCAAAAATGGAAGGGGTCGTACCGCCCCTCCGTCACGAGATATCAAAAAACGGACCTCGGTTTCGTGATCAGGGACAAAAGTTACCCCTTAGGACAAAGTTTCACGCAAATCGAAGAGGGGTCGGGGCAACTTTTCCCGATTTCGTGTGAGTTGGTAGAGAATTACCCTTTTAAAATCTCTTCTGGTTGTCAATAATTTCACTTTCTCATGGCTTGCCATGATTCTCTCCCATAACTGGGTATCAAGAAAATAAAAATTTCAATCGAGTCTTCATTTTGCATCGTTCTGTAAACTGATGATTCTCTTCCTCGACGGTCCCTTGGATATTGACAACCAGAGAGTCGACTGTACTACTAAAATGTGCACAGTTAAAATGTTATGATAATCTCATAGAAGCCAAATAACACTTTTCCTCAAATACACATATTTTGGAACACCCTATTAACTGAACCACCCTAACGTTACTACTTTACTGACTTTGCTCAATTTTCGGAAGATGACAAAGCTATTATTTTAAAGTGTGGTATCTACGAATTTTGTTTAATAAAATTTCGGTTATGGAGCATTGTGATATGGTACCACCCTAACATTTTATTTATTAAGATTCACACACACACAAAATCAAAATTCCAAGCTATAAAAAATGGTATAAAAAATACAGTTTCAGCAATTGAAAAAAATATTTCAAAATAATAATTTATGAACCACCCTAATGTACTCAGATTTTACTTCATGAAAAAATAAATGTATTTTTGAATTCGGCTGCCCAGAATTACCCTAATATGACATATTTGGTAGAATACCTGACATTTTTTAATTTTGTCACACCTTTGTTCGGAGAGGATCCGCTGTGCGGTTGCGAGCTTCAAATCACTGAAAATCGTATCTTAGTAAAAGAACAGAAAAATGAAAGGGGTCGTATCGCCCCACCGTCACGAAATATCGAAAAATGGACCTCGGATTCGTGATCAGGGACCAAAATTACCCCTAAAGCAAAGTTTCACGAAAATCGAAGAGGGGTCTGGGCAACTTTTTCCGATTTCGTGTGAGTTGGTGGAGAATTACCCTATTAAAAAATCATCCATCCATTCAATTTTTTTCCGTGTACCAATCTTTTCTACCTATTCCTCATCAATATTTAAAACTTTGCCGAAGACACTAAACTGATCAGAAAATGTCTTCAAAAGATACAGAATTTGGAATATTTACGTACCATTTTTGTATGGAGCCTTGTATGGGTGAACCAATGACACAAAATGGCTTCTTTGGTCATAGAAAAGGCCCCCCAAATTAAAAAAAACATGAATAACATCCATTTCCTGTTTTGGCGGAGAACTGCTCCTTTGTTATTAGTACTTTCCACACTCAAAAAAGAGAAGTTTGAAGTATTCAAAAATGATTTAAAAAGGGATATTATTTTCAACGTTCTTTTCCAGATCATTGAAGAAAAAAAGCAACTCATTCGCGTTGAAGACCACAATCACAATGTTCAGGCACTTGCGGATAACAAGAACGACACCGAAGATCGAAAGCCCAAGATATTCATCGACCGACTGCTGGCGGAAACCCGCGGGGGAGTCCCGTTCAGCGATCAGGAAATTTTCGACAACACTTATCACATTATCACTTTGGTATGACTGTTTGAAATTGATATTTTTGGAACAATTTTGACGGAAAGCTTTCTTTTTAGGGAAACGACACCTCAGCGCTGGAAGTGATGCATGCTTCGCTGTTTCTGGCCATGTATCCGGAGATACAGTGGAAGGTTTACGACGAGTTCATTCAAGTTTTTCCGTCGGAAGATTCCGAGATCACGGCTGAAAGCTTAAACCAGCTGGAGTATTTGGACATGTTTCTCAAGGAATGCCTTCGACACTGTCCAACGGCGGCAAACATTGCTCGAACTACGATAACGGACATTGAGTTGGACGGGATGACAGTTCCTGCCGGAACGGACATAATATTGAGCTTCTATGGTCTACATCACCGGAAAGACGTTTGGGGTCCGGACGTGGACAAGTTCGATCCGGAGAATTTTAAGCAGGAACGTGTGATGGGACGTCATCCTCATGCGTTTTTGCCATTTAGCCATGGAACTCGGAATTGTTTAGGTAGCTTTTGTTGTTTTTTATTTTTATCTGTTAATTTAAAAAATGTTTCTTTCTTTAAACAGGAGCTCGATATGCAACATTAAGCATCAAGGTCATGCTGATTTACATACTCAGAAAGTACCACCTCAGTACAACACTTCGTCACGAGGATTTGCGCTACAAATTTGACATGACACTGAAACTAGCCTTTGATTCTCTCATTCAACTGGAACGGAGAGATCGTCAAGAGGCACTTCGCATTCTGTAATTTTATTATTGTTATTTTATCTGTAAAAGAAATGTTTAGATGCAAAATAAATTAAGTTGACATTTGGTTCTTCAATTCAGCTGGTGTTTCGGACTGACTCCAAATTTTGCTTTAAATTCTAGTATAATTAAATAAAAAGTAAACCTTGGACACATTATAAGCATTTCTCTGAATGACACCATCTCAGCCCTCAACTACAGAGCGATTGCAAGTACTAATTAAGCAGTCATGAGATGCTAATCAGCGCCATAGCCTACAATCAGCGCCTTAGACAATAAGCATACTAATCGCCAGGAAGTAGGTGCCATTCACTGGTCTGTCACTTTCATCTAGTCGCGTCGATCGAGCTGAATCAGATGTTCAAACGCCAATTTCAAGGTTAGATCAAACTTGAACCGCAGATCGCGCCGTTTTAGCCCGGTTGAAAGTTTGAACTCTCGCACCAAGCGGATCAACGCGATCTTCACGCTGATTTGGGCGTACTGCCAACCTAGAAGTTTGAAGTTTTATCTCAGAAGGTGATCATCGAATCGAAGATTTCAAAGCATTACCAATACAATTCCTCGCTCCCCCACTGAACGGTAGATATCCAAAGGTATGTCGTTGGTAACCGCAATCTGGATGGAATCGTTCCGGATCGAAGTCGGTTACGGTGTCACCCCACAAATCCGCTCGGCGATGCAGGGCGTAGAACGAGATCAGGAACATGGTGCCCGCTGGGATCCGCCGTCCGTCGATGGACACGGTTCGGATGGTTTCTCGTGCAATGTTCGGGATTGTCGGACAGAGTCGGAGTGTTTCCTTCAGCACCATGTCGAGGTAGGGGAGGTCTTGCAGGGTTTGCTGGGTGATGTTGCACGATTTGTCCGGGATGATTTGAGCAATTTCGGAGTAAAGTTTCTGTTGGACCCGGGGGTAGAGGGCTAGAAATAGGCAGGCGTTTGCTACTGAAAGGGCTGTTGGTTCGTTTCCCTGAAAAGAAGATTTTTTGAAAAAAATTTCAGATGTTTATCTCATAAGTAAAGTAAAGTAAATCTTTCCCAGTTCCTGAGGGGAACACCCTTGAAGAGTATCGGGGCCGGCATTTACAAAGCGGATTCAGTGGCAGTTTCATTCTCAACTTAATGTTAACATGTTAAGGTTAATGTTAACATTCCATAGGTCGCCTCCCTAAGGTGTCGTGATAAGGTCCAGTTTGTGACGATACACTACCTTCCCTTTACTAAGCAATCGATTCCAGAAGGGAAAAGATCACCAGTTGTGTTGGTCCGAGCCGGGATTTGAACCCCGATCTACCGCTTACGAGGTGGAAGCGTTACCACTGGGCTACGTGGCTCGGTCTTATAAGGTGCAGGTGAAAAGTATGCATTCCATTCTGTCACTTAACTTTAAATGGTTCATAGTTACTTTAATTCTCAATCTTAGCTTCCTGCCTCAACATTCTTGCAAAATTATTTGTTTATGATCAAATACTATACTCGACAATCAAACGTGCTTTTTCTTCTAGAAACCGGAGTTTTGATTTCAACTAGTTGCTCTCAACAAGCAGCAAGATTTTGTGGAATTTGCTCATTGTTTTTTTTTATAGATTGGCAGCAAAAGTGTGATTGGTAACAATGACTTCTTATTGTTTGAAAAGATTTTTGAAGAAAAAATATGCAATTTCAAGTTTCAAACCCATTTTCAAATGTTTTCAATTTCATTTAAATTAAATTCAATTCAGTTTTATTGGTGAATAATCAATTTAACAAAAAAAAATTGGAGTTCTTTTCAGCTGTGTGTAACTTCCTAATCCTAGAGCAATTATTGTAGTTAAATAAAGGAAACCAAGAGTTAGAAAAATGTAAAAGCACACTTACTAAAATGTGTTTTGAATTTCGATTTAGAATACTATGTTTTACCTTATTTTCAAGAAGTGAAATAAAAATTGCATTCGAAATGTACTTTAGTAAAACCAGGCAACATTCAAGCCACCTCAAAAAACTTCTTTGATTAAAAAAAATATTTTTGTACGTATCATGGTGTGGCCATCCTAAGACAACTATTTTTTTTATTCGATATGATGAGAATTTTTTTTAAATATCGAAAGTTAAAAGAATAAATAATTTTAAAATTAGATGAAACCATTAAATTTTAAAAAAATAATTCAGAAATAACATCGCCAACATTTATTGTAAACATTCAAAAGTATTCAATACCTAGTCCACGATTCAAAACATTATTTTTTGTATTTTTATTTGAAAGACAAGTGTATAATATACACTTTATTATACACTGTATATGAATAATTGATTCGTAACATTATGAATCTCAGAATAGTTGTAATCAAATCATTTTAAAACAGTGTTGTTTCAGTGACTTTCAGAAAACATTGTTCTTCTTGTCTATTTTACTTTAAGTTGGTGTATCTTACTTTGTTTTGATTAAATCTACATTATTTTTAAGCATTCACTTTTCGAATAAAATTGAATCAGTACTGTTTCTCGGTGCGTAAGTGGTTCGATAACAAAGCAACTAGTAAAAAAGGACATATTGCAGCAAATTCAATTTTTAAATTGATTGTTAAATTTATAATTATAAATTATAATTAAAAATTTTCATAAATTATTTACTTTTGTGATTGAATTTTTTTTTGTCCAATGTGCTTTCTTGAGAAAAAAGATTGAAAATTACATTTCTCTTAAGGATATCTAAAAAAAAGCATCTAATCTAATCTAATCTAATCAGACCCTAGCGCAGCCAATCTTTCGAAGGGATCCTGGAGAGTGCCCTAGGTTAGATGACGCCTAGCACTCTTCTTGTCATTTATTAACACTTGTAGTGCGCCATTGCATCAGAATGCATTGAAACATCACAAGCGTTAAAGCGGCCAGGCCTACTGCGTAAAGCCGTATCGCAGAGATGATTCGTAATTGGGTTAAGTTTGAGCACTGAGTGTTCGAACAACAACACAATTCTGAATCGACAGGGGAGGAAGAAGCGTGGGGACACACCACCATACGCTCCGTGATCTGGTTGTATTCGTTGGGAGCACCATGCTAAGAAGGTTTGGTACTCCGGGACCCTCTGGGATGGGACATTGTATTTCCACGAATGCCCTGGACACTATCCCGAGCATGGGTAAATAACAAGGGAAATGCGTAATAATACCTTTCTCTGGTATCAATACCAAATTTTGGTATTCCTGGACCCTTTAAAATTTGTCTTAAGGATTATGCAAGAGCAAAATGTGGAATCATACCAATTTAAGGTATTGTTTTAATTATTGCAAAATTGCAGCATTTGTCAATGGTCGAACACCACATTTTGGTATTCTTTTGGTATTACAGTATTTTATCAAATTCCTCTGAAACTATGGGAAAATTTGGACCAATTTTTTCAACATAATTAATTTTGCGCTAAAATGATGTATCAAAGCAAATGCTTTAATTGAAAACCGGAAATTTCAAACTTGATTTTAAACATTTTTGATATACCCCCTAAGGAAATTACTTGAAACTGTGGAAAATTTTCTAAGTCAGGATGGCACATTTTGGTATTATTTTGGTATTAAAGTGTTTTATCAAATTCCTCTGAAACTATGGAAATTTTTAAAAAAAATTGACGAGATAATTAATTTTGCGCTAAAAGGACTTGAAACCCAGGCCGTTCATCAATGACAAATGCATTCGGTGTGTTTTGTTTTGTTTGGAGGGAAAAGCCCGTTTGAGTGGATCGCCTACCGATGGGTCCTTCTCAAAAAGGCACAAAACCTTTTTTTTTCTGTCAACAGATTTACAGTCCAAATGATAAAAAGGCTTTTACATAATTACTTAAACTAACCT
Source organism: Culex pipiens pallens (assembly GCF_016801865.2). Lineage (NCBI taxonomy): Eukaryota > Metazoa > Arthropoda > Insecta > Diptera > Culicidae > Culex > Culex pipiens. Next base: position 140,464,062 of record NC_068939.1, read on the forward strand.
ATTGGGCTAACGAAAATTATATACATTATAAATAAATAAATAAATAGATAAATAAATAAGCTAATAGTGTAAACCTAAACTACACCCAGAACTGGGCATCGGCATACGAGAGGATAAAGAGCACGATTTGGTAGTAAAATTGTACTGTGTGCGGACGGAGAGGATAAATCCCAAAAAAGTTCATCTATCAAAAAAAAGTACCGGTACCGAGACTCGAACCCAAGACCTTCGGCATATTAAACCGTGCCTTTGTCGTATGGGCCACCATGGTTCGGTGACTAAGTGGCGGTCGTTTGTCCATATAAGCCACTCAAAGGATGAACTGTTCCAATGAACGAATGAACACGCGAGAGGACTATACTCTCGCAATATAGCACTTTCCTCACGTTTCTTTTCGTGAGGACTATCCCCTCGTTCTTTAACTTTGGGTGTAGAGGGTTAAGGGGTGGGGGATTTTCTTCTCGGAGAAACGTCAAGAATTTAAGTTTTTGAACAGGACTAGACAAATTAAAATCGAAGGACGAGTAGCACCAATTGAAGACTCTGCACATGCTGGTGAATGGTTCATTGAAGGCGTAATTGGTGCGAGCAAAGGGGTGGGGTCAGAAAAGCAAACGAGCGAAGTGTTCGCCGGCGAATGTTGATGTTGAGTTGTCCGACCAAGTAAGGACAATCAATGTTGGATCTCAACAGATCAGAAACAAACACGGTTTTCGCTAAATCTCTCCTGACAGACAAAAAAAATTGTGTGGTGAAGAATATCACTAAGAACAACATGGAATCATCAGGTGAGTAGATTTAGCTGTTGCATATGGATCATTTCCGTTTTTTTCACTAACTGCAACTGTTGCACAAAAAATGATATGAAAATACCAAATTTTGGTATTTCTTGTGCAAATACCAGCGACCAAAATATGCTCTCGGTTGCCCAGTAATAGATGGTAAAATACCATGAAATCATACCAAAATCATGTATGTGGAAGACCAAGGGAATACCAAAATATGACTTTTCAAGGGCGCGGGAATACCTTAAAATAAAACCATGACAATACCAAGTTTTGGTATTAAAGCAATGTTCAAAATTCCAGAAGACCTCAAGTTGGTATTGAAATGATTTTATTTTGTGGTATTATTTTACCTTTGGAATAACATGGTTTGGTATTGTTGTGCCCTTCCACATACAAGATTTTGGTATGATTTCATGGTATTTTACCATCTATTACTGGGCAACCAAGAGCACATTTTGGTCGCTGTTATTTGCCCAAGTAATACCAAAATTTGGTATTCCCGTGTTATTTACCCCTGCTCGGGATTTGCCGTGGTTATAGCGCCACAACTCGCTCTCTGTAACAGTATTCCTAATTCCAGTCCAAGTTCACCAAGTCGTCATGGCCTAGTGGTTAGCATTTTTGCTTACCAACCCAAAAAAAAAACCCAAAGGACGGGGGATCGAACCCCGCCTCGAGCGACTTTGATTTTTCGTTCATATTCATCAATTCAAATTTATGTGTTCTTAACTTTCTCGTTGGGAGCAGATGGGCATCGAACCCAGAACCATTCGCTTACAAAGCGAACACCGTAGCCAGTCAGCCACGGCCGCTCCAAAAATATTCGCTTGTCTGACGGAAGGCGTGATAATACAAATCTCGTCTCGAAAAATGCCACCGGGTCCTGGGATCAAACCCAGGCCGACTGGGTGGGCTAAAAAAGCATCTTTTTCCTAAACTGCACCATTTTCTAAAAATGAACATTGATGGTGTTTAAACAACAAAAAAATAATTTATTTGAGATTTAGCAATTAACAGAGATTTTTTTTTAAATCAATGGAATAGTTTTAAAAAGCCTTTAAGTTTTTTTTAAATAAGAAAAAATAGATTTGTAGATTTAAAGATTTAAAGATTTAAAGATTTAAAGATTTAAAGATTTAAAGATTTAAAGATTTAAAGATTTAAAGATTTAAAGATTTAAAGATTTAAAGATTTAAAGATTTAAAGATTTAAAGATTTAAAGATTTAAAGATTTAAAGATTTAAAGATTTAAAGATTTAAAGATTTAAAGATTTAAAGATTTAATCCTAATGCATTGTCGACTTACGCCAAGAATGATGGTGTAGGCATTGTCGGCAATTTCAGCGTTGGTAAACGGTTTTCCATCAACAGATTCGCGCAGAAGTTGATCGATGATAGTCGGCAATTGTTCGCAGATATCCTCCGAGTCTGAATCGTCTTGTGAGTTGTATTCATCTTCCAAAAGAAGTTGCCTACGTTCGTTGATGATCTGCAATTTGAACAATTCATTTGAAGGAGAGTTTTTCTAGCAAAATTAAAACATCTTGTAAATAATAACAGAATAAATTGTTGAAAACACCGTTTTAATCACAAGTTATGAGATACATCACACACAAAAAGCTGACTGAGTAATTATCGCCTCTCGAGTTGCACCAGATGTTCGATGGCCAGCTTCAGCGTCATATCGAAGCGGTATCGCAGGTCCTGACGCGTTAGCTTCGTGCTAAGCTTGAACTCGCGCACCAGATGTACCAGCATGATCTTGACGCTCATCATCGCGTACCGCCAGCCTGCGGAGAGTGGGTTCGTCAGATGGTGGTTTCATTTTTTTGTCGAGTTTCATACCGATGCAGTTCCGGGAACCACCACTAAACGGTAGATATCCAAAGGAATGCCGCGACTTGGCCCGATCCTGATCGAAGTTCTCCGGGTCGAACTCTTCCGCCGAGTCTCCCCAAATATCGATTCGACGATGAAGCGCGTAAAAGGACATCAGCATGATGGTACCTTTGGGAACGACTGTTCCATCAACCAGAACGTCCTGAAGCGCTTCCCGGGCAATATTTGGTGCTACCGGGCAAAGTCGGAGCGTTTCCTTGATTACCATCTCGAGGTACACCAGCTGCTTCAGGTCGTCAGGGTTGATTGGGGAGTGTTTCGATGGGAAGATCTGGGCGATTTCCGAGTGAACTTTGTCCTGGATTGTGGGGTACATAGCCAGGAATAGGCAGCAGGACGCGACGGTGAGTGCGGAAGTGTCGTTGCCCTTTTTAAGGTTGGATGGATTTGTTTTAAAAATTATTGAGATTTTGAGAAAGTTAGAAGAATTACCGCTACAATAATGGTGTACGCGTTGTGAAAGATTTCTTCGTCACTAAAGGTCTTCCCATCAAAAGTTTCCGATAGTAACTTCACAATGAAAATCTCTGGTTTGTTGTAGTGATCTTCAGCATTGGTTTCAAGGTTTCCGTTAATATCTATCTGATTCATTATGTTTTTCTTTTGTTGATTAATAATCTACGAGGATTGTTGGTAGTTACAGTAAAAGAAGGGGAGCAGTTATTAAAACAAGAACTAAGAGAATGATTAACTCTGACCACACAGTTTTATACCTCATTCGCTTTTTCCATGCAAATCTTTCTTAGTCTTTGGTCTTCCCTGTAATCCTTAGTAAATCGATAAATCCAATCAAAGTAGAGATGTGCACTAAGCATTCTTCTAGATACCAAGTTGAACAATCTGAAATAACGTTTGTTAATGATACCACCAGAATAACACTAAAGCACTAGCGCTGACCTCTCAATGTATCCCAACACTTCATCGGTATCATCCCTCTGCAGTACATCCATCCCAATCGTAGTTCCAAAAACCATTTCCAGCGTACACTTTGAAACGTGGTGCAGGATATTCACCGTGGATCCACTCTCCATCCCCTTCAACTCTTCCACCATCTTACGACTACACGTTTCAAAGATCGGTATGAAGCTGTTGAGGATCTTCAGGTTGAACGTCGGATTCAACGCCCTCCGTTGGATCTTCCACTGTTGATCTGCGGACAAACAGACGTTTCAAATATCACTTTGAACTCCAAGAAGCCCTCATCATCGCTCACGTCTAGCACTCAACAGTCCCTGCTCGAGCCCCGTAAAGCGGTAAAAGAAAGGCCTTTCCACGCAGCCTGGATTGGTCAAAATCTGCTGAATCACGTCCGGATGGCACGTCCCGAGAAGCTTCACCGGACCGTAGCTGATCCGGAACAGCCGATCGCTGTTGCGGAACATTCCGACGACGGATCCAAAGCGCTGAATGTCATCCTTCCTGAACACGGTCCAAATGCTACTCCTACGGGCGATCGAAAGTACACCAAGTAGTGCTAGAATGATCAGCAACAAAATGGGCCACATTATTTTTGGCACTGGAAGTGATCACGTCGAGTGATGGACTGGAACTGATCTTCGATCAGTTCGGAGTCGTTGCTTACCAAAAATTAGCTAATCGACGCTAAGTGATACTAACCATCCTTTCTTTGGACGATTCGAAATGTCAATGATTTGCTTTTTTTCAGAGTTTACTCAATAGTACCTTCACGGCATCGTCAAATAATAAGGTTATTGTAAATACAAAGTTACATCTCTGTTCTGGATTCGATGAAGACGGTGAATCTTGAAGTAGTAATGGATGCAATATTTTCTATGTTAGCCTTTTGCAATTTTGAGTATTCATGAAAAGGTACAAAGAATTCCCTTTCCGATATAATAAATCTTGCTTCTCACTTTTAATCGACACATTACGCAACACATTCCACTCATAAACCACGACTCACGAGACGTGGCCCCGTCAACTATCAATCAAGGTTGCTCCATTTGACTGGAAAGTAGCTCGACCAGTTGATCCAGAATCTATACTTAAAATGCACGCCACCACATCGGATATTCCGGTTAAAACTGCGTGCACTAATAGAGGATCAGCTGCCGCTGCTGGCTGCTGTCCCCTATAATTAGGGTCTACCCCGTGTATGTCCATGCAGTCTCCACTAGCGTAGCCGTTTAGAATTCAAATCATGACCCTGGCCGTACAGCAGGTATAGTTATCCAGTAGGATCCATTCATGGAATGCGCGTGGTTTCCAGATAATTCATAACCGATTATCACGGGATTCGCGGGAAAGTGAGATTGGAACGATGTTTCAAAACGAAGTTTTTTTTTCGAATGACTTGTTAAATTTCAATTTTTGTTTTTAAAAATCTAGGACATTTACAAGATAAAACTTTCTACCATACAAATAATCAAATGAACGTAAATTGACTCATTAACAGAGCAACTTCAGGCTTTGGTTATTGTGAATCAAACTATTTTAGACAAGTAAAAATAAACAAAAATACAAAATAACAACAAAATAACATCAAATGACCTCAAAATGACTTCAAAATTACCTCAAAATAACAATAAAATAGCTACAAAATCACAACAAAATTAATTTAAACTGACTACAAAATTACACAAAAAATACAGCAAAATAACAATAAAATTACTTCAAAATTACAATAAAATCACAGCAAAATTACAAAAAAATTACAACAAAATTACAACAAACCTACAACCAAATAACAAAAAAAAATACAACAAGATTACAACAAAGTTACAGCAAAACTACTTTAAAATAACTACAAAATTGCTACCAAAATACATAAGAATTACAACAAAAAACTATAAACTGACTACAAAATTACAAAAAATTATAAAAAAATAAAGCAAAATTATGACAAAAAATACAAAAAAATACAATAAAATTCAAAATAACAACAGCATTATAACAAAATTAAAACAAAATGAGAACAAAATAACACAAAACATACAAAAATACAATAAAATTACATCAAAATAACAATAAAATAACAAAAAAATTCAACAAAAATTGCAACAAAATTACAACAAATTTCAATAAATTACAACAAATTACAACGCAGTTACAACAAATTAACAACAATATTACAACAAAATTACATGAAAAATACAGCAGAATTACTTCAAAACTACAAAAAAATAACAACAATATAACAACAAAGTTAGAACAAAATTACAACAAAATTATAACAAAATTAACGTTAAAAAGGGGTGACTTTGATAGGTTTGAGATTTTTCAGCAAAATGAAGAGAAAAATAAAAAAAAAGAACGGAATGGTTTAGAAACATACTGACCGTAGAAGAATTGAACACATGCCTCAAAAAGAACTTTTCATACAAAAGTTAGCTAAGAATAGTTAAGAAAATGTCGATGAAAGTCAATATTTTAATCTTCTGAAAGTGTCAAGATTTTCTCAATGAACATGATTTTGAATCGGAAAACGGAATGCATTTTCGAAATTTTTGGACAATTTTCTTTTAAGAGAAGGTTAAATAAGTTTGTAAATAATAAATAAGGCTGGTACAAATATTTTTAAAAGTTTTTGTCACCCCCCCCCCCCCCCTTCAAAATTGGAACGAAAAATCAGGGGAAAAAACATATTTTTGCAATAAACTTCAAAATTTCAATGAAAATTCAAGTGCAACCAGCTGAAATCAAATTAAAATACATTCTTCTGCGTTTAAAATCATTTTTAGTATGTTTGGGTTTATTAAAAAATCCTAAGATTTTTCGATACAATTTTTGTTTTTGTCAGATCTTAGATTTTTTGAAAACTAATGATTGCAAAACAACTGAACTAGTGTAAAATGTATTTTAAGACACTTTTTTCATTTAAATGTGAAGACTATGGCTTGTTATTTAAATTTTTATTTTTTTGCCCCCCCCCCCCCCCTTGACCTCTGCCAGGGCCGAGGGACAAAAACTTTTTTAAATATTTGCATCGGCCTAATATGTGTTATGAAAAACAATTTAAAAAATTTCCAAATTTATAGGCAATTTCAGTTGAACAAATTTCATGTCAAATGTGAAGACTTGTGATTCTTGTTTCAAATTTAGTATGAAATGCAATATAAATCGATAATTTTTATTAACAAAACTAATTTTTAAAAATTTAACGTAAAATGACGACTTTTAAACAATTGTACCCAAAATGTATAAATACAGCCATTCCACGTCAAACAGGAAGTCTCCAAATCAAAACTGCTCCGATTTGGCTCAAATTTGGAGTGGGGGTTCTTTGGCCCAAATAATTAGACCCGTATTTTTTTGTTTGGCGATTAGGGTGGTCCTATCCGAAATAGGGTGATCCAAAAAATTGCGTTTTTCGTCGATTTTCGCAAAAACCACATTTTTCAAAAAATCATATCTCCGGAACGGCTGAACCAATTTTGGAGCGCCACAATTCGAAAAAAGGTTATAAGTTGGGTTTTTAAGGAAAAATATGTTGAGGTCCAAAAAAACTAGCTGAATATTTGAAAAGGTCCTATGAAAATTTCATTTGCCGATTTCAAGGTCTCGGGACCAAAGAGCCTATGTCTGAAAATATTTTTCCCTGATTCCTTGTAATATTTTACATAACATATCAAAAAATTGCGAATATCCATTAACACGTTTCGGAGATATGATTTTTTGAACATAAAAACTGGGTTTTCCGACGCAAAAACTGAAAAATGACGAAAACGGGTAAAAATCAACTTTTTCACTAAAACTGTGATAACTCAAAAATTTCAGCGATGACCTATACATGTTTAGGTACCAAAATTTTCATAATTGAAAGACGCAACTTTTGGTACCCTAACATATATAGATCATCGCTGAAATTTTCAAGTTATTACAGTTTTAGTGAAAAAAGTTGATTTTTACCCGTTTTCGTTATTTTTCAGTTTTTGCGCGCGGCGCGTCGAAAAACCCAGTTTTTATGTTCAAAAAATCATAATGTGGTTTTTGCGAAAATCGTCGAAAAACGCAATTTTTTGGATCACCCTATTTTGGATAGGACCACCCTTATCGCCGAAAAAAAAAAATACGGGTCTAATTATTTGGGCGAAAGAACCCCCACTCCAAATTTGAGCCAAAACGGAGCACTTTTGATTTGGAGACTTCCTGTTTGACGTGGAATGGCTGTATATATTGTTGAAAAGCTTATAATCTTAGTTAACTAAACGAAACGAAACGAAACTATTGGCACTACGCCCCCCGGGGCATGGCCTTCCTCTAACGTGGGATTTCTGCTCCAGCGCCTCTGACGAGACAGGAGAAACCGGGACCGACGTTTTACTTCACCATCCGATAGAAGCTCAGTGGATAAGGCGGGAATCGAACCCGCGTCTCATAGCATCATCGGGATCGGCAGCCGAAGCCGCTACCCCTGCGCCACGAGACCCACCAGTTAACTACCAGTTAACTAAACATAAACATTGATTTTTTTTCTTCAAAACTATATAAGCTTTTTCAGTGATGGTATATTTGACGTGAAAATAAAGTTTTAACATCTTAAATATTATTTTAACAAGAAAAACTATAACTATCAAAATCACCCCGGAATTTAAACTAAGATTTTTTAACGTTATTATTTTTCTAAACACTTTAGAAAAACTTTTTGTCCAAAACAGCGCATGGATTTTGTGTTGTCTACCCCAGTACATGTTTTAAAAATAATAACCTTACCTGTTGGAAAATATTCCAAAAACAAATTGAAATCTTATCAACGTCACCGCGGTTTACGGTACTATAAAATTACTACAAAGTTTCTACAAAATTACATAAAAATTACAACAAAATAACTACCAAATTACTACAAAACCACAAAATTACTACTAAATAACTACAAAATTACTATAAAATGACTACAAAATAGCAAAAAAATAACAACAACAAAATTAAAAAAATAACCCAACATTTTTAGTGTGCACCTCGTTGGTTGTACAAAGTACACAATCAAAACAAAACAAATGGTAGTGTGTGTCTGAGAGAGACGAGTAAAGAAGGTATCGAACTAAAAATTTACTTAGGAAATATTCAAATCATTGGGGTTTTGTGTAACAAAGTGTCTATTTTTTCAAGACATAATATTATTTAGACTATCTGAACTGACAAATCTGACATTTTTTTTTCTGACATTGAAAACGTAATGCGATCTGTAGCCCCGAAAATCATTCTATTTTTCGAAGATCCATATTCTAGGCAATAGTCAAAAAATAATAACCGCTTTGACGAACAGCTTCTGGTTAAACTTTGAGTCTACTTGACCAAAAGAGCATACCCAGTAGGGTGTTTCATCCAAAACCAAAAGTTCTCAGAATCAGGCAAACCGAGGTTCCCCTAGTAGAGGATACCCATAGGGACTCTCATGCCAAATATCAGCCTATTTGGTTGAGAATTGGCCTGTCCCCAGCAGTTTAAAGTTTACATGGAAATTACTATGGGATTTTTGTGCTTTTCGTTCAATTGTTCCTACAGGTTTGGGGACAACATGGATTCACTCGGAATAAAGACAGGTGTGTAGGTGATGGTCCAATGAACACATTCCAGAAGGAATTAGGCTTGTCCATTCTGTCCTCAAGGTGCGCATTGGATCGACGTCCGGTGTCTCCAAAACCAACGATTCATCCTTCAAAAGCATCGCATTTCCTTAGTATGCTATGACGGCTAGGTGAAAACCACGACGCCCCATATGAGACGGTGAACACGTGGAGAGGCATCGATTGCATTATTAACACAAAATCATCATTTTACGATATTTAGAATAGTTGAAATTCTTCCAGGAACATCAATAGTTATAATTTTAGTACTTTAATAGTAGTTTATGCAACAAGTTGCAAAAAGAAGATTTTTTCAGCACGAGTCGTACATTTATCCAACGAGGTTCACCGAGTTGGATAAATACGAAGAGTGCTGAAAAAATCAAGTTTTGCAACGAGTTCCATACAACATTTTTTGCAATTCCAAAAAACACACACTGAGTGAAATTGTATGTCAAATTTTCATGTATTTTGTCAATAAATCGCTTAAATCAAAAAAATGTTGAAAAGTGTTACTTTACGAAACAAGTGCTGAAAAATTCATCTTTTCAGCACCCATTTGAGTGCTGAAAAGTAGAACTTTTCAGCATTTATTTTGAAAAGTGTTGCTATTCGATTCTGTTATTTTTGGTACAGAAAAGTAGGCTATTTCGTCGTTCAAGAATGACAGGAAAAGTAAGTAGTTTCACGACGGAATTGCAAAAAGAATGTTTCTGATCCAAAACTCGAGTAGATGCTCTGCCACGTGTTCACCGTCTGACATGGGGCGTCGTAACTTTCTCCTAGCCGTCATAGCATACTAAGGACAATGTGTACATTTGAAGGATGAATCGTTGGTTTTGGAGACACCGGACGTCGATCCAATGCGCACCTTGGGGACAGAATGGACAAGCCTAATTCCTTCTGGAATGTGTTCATTGGACCATCACCTACACACCTGTCTTTATTCCGAGTGAATCCATGTTGTCCCCAAACCTGTAGGAACGATTGAACGAAGAGCATAGAAATCCCATAGTAATTTACATGAAAACTTTATACCGCTGGGGACAGGTCAATTCTCAACCAAATAGGCTGATATTTGGCATGAGAGTCCCTATGGGTATCCTCTACTAGGGGAACCTCGGTTTGCCTGATTCTGAGAACTTTTTTGTTTGGCTGAAACACCCTAATACCCAGCCCATTAATAAGTGCATCAGACATGTTGCTTCACTAAGGTTATCTAGCTCTTGCAACTCTTGAATCATTTCGAACACCCCAACAATATGCTGGAGAAAGCCCATAACACCTTCTCTTCTCGTCGCGGAGGTTTTGTGTTGTCTGGGAGGTGCAGCCAAAATTGAAGAGGCAAAAAATATGCTTATGGTGTGACTTACTCCACAGACACACCACCAACATCTACCATATCGCGTTCTTGACATTCAACCGGGGGTTGCGACCCGGGGAGGGGCACGTGCCGGTTGGCGCTCCTCACTCAGTCCCGTACCCGAGTGTCTATCGCGTCAAGAACAAGATCAGGGTAATTGTCGGCTCTATCCGTCAATTAAAGTCTTTGAAAGCTGCTGATACCGGAGCGCACTGATCGGGGAGATCGGGTTTGTTCTATACGAGAAGAAACAATAAAATCTCTCGCCACGCCACTGTCCGAACCAGTCCGTTCCAGGTCGAGTGTTACGTTACAAGTGTGTCCGGTTACGTGCCTGAACATGGTCCTCGTGGAGCTTATCCTGCTCCTGATGGTAGCCGCCGGGTTGGGGCTGCTGTTGTATCTGCGGAGTAAATCTTTCGCCAGCCGGTTGCCACCAGTTCAGCCGTACCATCCGGTGATCGGAAATGCACTACTCTTCGTGGGGAAGTCCGACGAGCAGCGGTTCGTGAATATTGCTCGAGCCTTTGCCCATCCGGCTCGGTTGTTTAAATTTATGGTACTCGGGTATCCGATGCTGGTCACCAACGAGCCGGAAGTGGCGCAGAAAATTCTCACCAGCACCGAGTGTCTTGAGAAGCCGTTCCTGTACGATTTCTTCAAGCTGGACTATGGACTGTTTGCGGCGCATTGTGAGTGATTTTTGAGGGAAACATTTGGACTGTTAAATGGTGGTTGAGAGACTGATTTGTTTTCTCAAATGTGACATGGGTAGTTAAAATGTGAAATACAAAACAGTGCAGTGAATCAACATAATCGAAGGAGCTAAATTAGAAATCTTTGTGTATTTGAATTTCTGAGATATTGTGAAATCTGTTGCAAACGGTATAGAAAACAATTGAAAATTCACAGTCTGCGATTATCAAGTCGACGTGCACGTCCTATTGGCCTATCTACAATCACTTAACATAGAAAATTGTACTCAGTGTAGGAGTTTGACAAGATAGCACGAGCAGATCGCACTTACTACTTTCTTATGAAGAGTGATAACTTTGCACGAGGTTTTTTTACAGTTGAATATTTCAGGAATTAATTTAAGGGTAATTCTCTACCAACTCACACGATATCGGGAAAAGTTGCCCTGACCCCTCTTCGATTTGCGTAATCACGAATCTGAGGTCCGTTTTTTGATATCTCGTGACGGAGGGGCGATACGAACCCTTCCATTTTTAACATGCGAAAAAAGAGGTGTTTTTCAATAATTTGCAGCCTGAAACGGTGACGAGATAGAAATTTGATGTCAAAGGGACTTTTATGTAAAATTAGACGCCCGAGTTAATGGCGTACTCAGAATTCCGAAAAAACGTATTTTTCATAAAAAAAAACACTAAAAAAGTTTTTAAAATTCTCCCATTTTCCATTACTTGATTGTAAAAATTAAGGATCATGCCATTTTATGGGAAATTTAACCCCTTCCCGCCCAGAGCAAAATTGAGATTTTTTACGTTTTTCTACATTACTTGTAACTGGATCAACCAAATTGGATGTAATTTTAATGGTTATACGTAAGGCTACCAACTCTTGCTGAGCAAAAATCCGTACACTTTGCCGATATGACACCATGGTGTAACAAAAACTGTCAATGAATTATTTAGATAAATTGAATTTAATAAATTTGAGAATTAAAAATATAAAACTGTGTCGTTTTTAAAGCTAACAAATTTCACCAAATGCTATCAGAGTGCTTATGACTTCCACGTTTGAAAGTATTCATAAAATAAACCGTGATTTGAATCAAATCATTATGTTCTTCAATTTTTCTTTGTTAAACGTTTAAACGTTTACGAAATGTCAAGTTTGCTTTTACGAATAATATCGTTCTTGGTGTTTTCACGAACACTTTTCCAGAGTTTTTTTTATTGAAAAGGTCCTATAACATGTGAAACAAGGGGTTTCCAGCATTGTGTCAGACTGGTCACTAATCCGGAATTACTTGGAATTTGAGCAAGTAATTTTGTAATTCTGGATTTACTGAGTAATTCCATGGTAATCCTGGTAATTCCTAATAATCCCAGTAATCCTGGTAATTCCATAATTCTTGTTTGTGAAAACATACTTCAGAAAATAATAGAAAAATAAAAAATAACTGTTAAAAAGATAATTACGATAAACATTTTATGATTCTATTTATTTCCTATTAATTTTCATGTATGAAACCAAAGTTACAGCTAGTACGGGATCATTCGGATTTTGAGTAAGTAATTCAGTAATTCCAGAATTATTCCGCAATTCTGCAGTAATTCCTTGCTTTTCCTTGATGCTTTTTATGGTTGTAAGAAGTACAGAGCGGATTCGAAATGTCCGCCAATTTGGATGCTCTCTAATTCAAATGTATCCGGATGAAAAACACTCAAACGTTAAAATCAGTCATCAAACTGACGTTGATGTTTACCACATTATTCGATGATTTCCAAGTAGGGCGTCCAATTTTCTCGGGTTTTGAGTTTACCAGAAAACGGAAAAAATATATTTTTTATCCCGGGAAATTTTTGAAAACGTCATAAAATCTATGTTTTCTTTATATTCGTTATGTTTTAAAAATCAAACTCATAGCTCAATACTATAAAAATCAATCTAAACAGGGATAGCAGTTTTAGATAGTTTTGAAGATTTTTTTATTCTTTGTTGTGCTTTGAATTTTAAATGCACTCAAACGCCAAAATCAGTTAACAAAATGATGATGATATTTACCCAATTGTTCGATGATTTCCAAGCAGGACGTCTAAATTTCCCAGGTTTTGAGTTTCCCGGAAAACGGGAAAAATATTTATTTATTCCCGGGAAGTTTTTGGTTTTTGAAAAAGTCATAACATCTATGCTTTCTTTATATTTGTTATGTTTTTCAAGCTTTAAATTTATAGAATTAGCTCAATACTATTAATATCAATCTAAACAAGGATAGCCAACGCCCAAGGCTCCTAAAAAGTTGGAACGGTAACTTCAACTCGCTGGTTCTCGGGCATAACTCAACCAATCAAGATGATTCTTCTTTCCAGTGATTTGTTAGATGTCTAGATGATTATAGAACTTTGCAGAACTTAATTCGATCAAATCTGTAATTTTTGCGATCAAAAACATCGTTCCAACTTTTTTTTTGCGTGTAAAAAAAATCGTCAAAAATTCCGCGGCGGCAGTCGTTTTAAAAAAGGTGGAACGATGTTTTTGATCGCAAAAATTACAGATTTGATCGAATTAAGTTCTGCACAATTTTAGGATCATCAGACATTCTTACAAATCACTGGAAACAAGAATTGTCCCGATTGATTGAGTAATGCAAGTTAGACATGCGTTGGGCGTTCCAGTGTTAAACATTTTTTTGCTGTTCTCTGATGTGCTTTGAATTTCATATGCACCACATTTCTAATTCAAATTAAATAAGTATCTTAAAAATATTTATTTTTTATTTATTTCTATATGACATGAATAAAACAGCTTAAAAATTGGTTTAAGATGTCTAAAAACAAAAATGACAACAAATAAAATGGTACCAATTAATGTAAAATTTTAGAAAAGTTTAAACTTATTAATTATAATACTTATTTAATTTCCAGGCCAGATTATGATTTTTGTTTATTTCCGGAAATTCCCCCTACAACATATAAAAATCCCGGGAATTTTGTGCTGGGAATTCCCGGGATGGACGTACTATTGCCAAGCACGTGGTTTTGTGCATTTGACAGCTGTCATTCGATCCAATTCTCAATATGCTGGAAGCTAGGCAGTAATTTCAAGTTATTTTTATAAATTTGAGCAATTCTGCGTGGTTTCTGAAAATCCCAAGTAATTCTGGGAAATCAAAGTAATTCATGACATATTGCCAGTAATCCTGGTAATTCCATTTAGACTGGTCAGTAATCCTTGATGCTGGAAACCCCTTGATGTGAAACACAACAGTTTATAGGACCTAAAAAACTCTATATTTGTTAATTTAAATGTTCAAATGTTTTCACAAGTTTCAGAAAGCCTTTGGAAACAGATAAATATATTTAGTAAGGAATTTATAAAAGAACAATTCTACAGTTTTTTTAAAGGTCCTATCAACATATGAAAGACAATAGTTCAAAACCCTAGAATTATTGATGATTAAGTTAGAATTGAGGAAACCCCGGAAAACTCCCCCTTTTTAAATCAAACTCACGAAAAAATAAAAATTTCTAGTTAACAAAAGCTTCGACCAAATCAAAAAAGCAATCCAATGATTAAAAAGTTGTTAAAATTCCGTACGAATGTGTATTATGCGTTAAATTCTCTACAAAAATTCCGGCCAGTTAAAAATCCGCGAAGAGGCTCGAAAATCCGTAAGGTAAGGAAAAAATCCATACAGTTGGTAGCCTTAGTTATACGTTAACATTCTATACAAACTAATGCAGGTTGAACCAAGTTGAAAAATTGCATGGTTGCAGAGAAATTTAATTTTGAAGACAAAAATTAGTGGTGCTCTGGAGTAACCATGGGCGTTAGAGGGTTAATGTTTTCAAATCTACATTGACCCAGAACGGTCATTTTTTCATTCAGAACAAAATTTTTCATTTTAAAATGTTGTGTTTTTTTCCCACTTTGGAGGGTTATTTTTTAGAATGTAACAATGTTCATGGTCAGTATATATAGAACAATTAAAAAGATTAAAAAAACATATTTTGCGTTGAAAAACATAAACATAAGGAAACATAATACCCACTCTTTTAAAAACATATAAAATTATATAGAAAATATTGAAAGAGTCATTTTGTGGATCTGTACATCAAAATTTCAACAATTATTCTTAATAAGCCAAATAAATTCTTATGTAATTTAATGCTTCAGTATGCATGTCGATTACTAAGTATTCCACTGTTCCGCTTTTTCCACAAAACATTTTTATGTATGTACCAGACCAATATATTTTTCATTTTTTTCAGATCTTAATTTCAGGTCCTTGGATTAGTAACAAACTTTGCAGTTTAGTTTTTCATACTCACTTAAGTTGTTTGGAAAGGAGTTTTTAAAATAATTGGTAATAATTAAAAGTTTTAAACACTTAAATTTTAATTTTTTCAAAGATATTGATTCATGCTTGCAGTATGTGCTAAATCTATAAATTTCCTACATTGGAAATAAGATCTTGCTTGGTCTTCATGTAACTGCGGATAATTTGCTTGTTGCTTAAGAAATCAAATATTATTATCTGTTTGGCCCTGTTTCTCGACAATAACTTGGTATTTTTTAAATCGATAATCTGTTATAAAATGAATTGGCGTAAGTCCAAAGTAAAGGTAACATTGATTTCTTCACATTTCACAGACGACATCTGGAAAGGCCAGCGCAAATCGCTAAATCCAACGTTCAATCTGAAGATCCTGCACGGTTTCATCCCCCTGTTTGACAAGTGCGCCCAGGCTCTGGTGCGCAAGCTGGACACCTTTCCGGCCGGGGTGAGCCTCAACATTACGGACTGCATGCTGCGCTGTACGCTGGAGATGGTGGTGGCCACGACCATCGGGGTGGACATCAACAAGAACCGCGGTGCCGATCGGCTGATGGCGTTGATCCAGAAGGGCTTCCATCTGGCGTCTAAACGGTTGGTGCGGATCCACTGGTACAAGGATTGGATGTACCGGTTTACTAGTGATTACCGGGAGGATGTGAAGCTGCGAGCGGAGGCGTACACGTACGGGAATGAGGTGAGCGGTTGGGATGTTGGTCGATATGATAACTAATTTAGGCAATTGTTTCAACATTTCAGATCCTACAAGATGCTATCGATCGTAAAGCTCGGGAAGCCGCCGCACCGGAAGTAAGCGACCCGGAGTGTGATGGCTACCGCAAGCCGCAGATTTTCGTAGACCAGCTGCTGGAAGACCTGGAAGGTCGCAAATTCGAAGACATCGAAACCATCCACAACGTTTACACGATGATTGTAGCGGTATGTGTTTTGTAACTCGAGGTCAACGTAAGATCACGATGACTTCTTTTCAATTTCAGGGCAGTGACACTTCCGGCACGGAAATGGGCTACGTGGCACTCTCGCTGGCACTCTACCAAGATTTGCAGGAGAAAGTGTACCAGGAGATCGTGACCGTCTTTCCCCCCGATAGCGAAACAAAATTCAGCCCGGAATCGCTCAGACAGCTCCAGTACACGGAAATGTTCCTCAAGGAGTGTCTGCGGCTGTTCCCGATTGGGCCACACATTGTGCGGCAGACCAAGCAGGACATCGAGCTGGAAGGAGTTCGCGTCCCGCAGGGAAACATTCTGATCGTCAGCATCTACAACATCCACCGCCGGAAGGACATCTGGGGCTCGGATCCGGACCGGTTTGATCCGGAGAACTTTTCGCCGGAACGGAGCGCTGGCAGGCATCCATTCGCTTTTATTCCGTTCAGTGGAGGCACGAGGAATTGTATCGGTGAGAATACTTTGAAATATATGGGTAGTTACGTACTTAAAGATTCTTTTTGATAAGGATCTCGCTACGCAATGATCAGTATGAAGATCATTCTGGTGCATTTGCTGCGAAACTTCAAGTTGAAGACGCACTGGAGCTTGGAGGATCTGCGCTTCCGGTTTGAAGCACTGCTGAAGACTTCCAAAGATCCCGAGGTGTACCTGGAGCGGCGGGATGTGACAACGCTGGTTGGAGTGAACAGTAACGATACTGCGTACACTAATGGTAATGCTTGTTTTGAATAAATTATATTTGAAACGTTGTTCTTTTATTGTTCTTGAGTCATCTTAAAATGATGTAATACGAAGTTAATAAAAAGTAGGTTCTTTATGTAGATCCCACTTTATTTTACATGGCTTAGAACTGACCTGTCCTAAGTACGATGACTAATCAGTCGTGTATTATTGAATTCATAGGAGAAATATACCCATTTTAAGTCTTATAGTGTTCCATTAAATTTACTAAAACCAAGCAGACCAACCAGAAGTGCAACTTTTGTGAACATTTCTGTTTAATTTGATTTTTACTAAAAGTTATTCTATTTCTTTTACAAGCCCTTTAATAAAAATATTTCCCAAGTGTATGCTTATCTGACGAGAATGCACTGAGTCCCACCCATTTTTCTATTTTCAGCTTAGTTCTTTTTTTTCTCCTAGCGCTCTTATGAGTCTGCCTAGTGCTGCCATTTTTGACGAAATTTTAAGCGAACTCTCACGAAAAGTGGCATTTATAGAGAACGTTTCCTGGCATCACTGGCCCACTCCAAGCCTTTGCTTCTCGCTCTGTTTTCTTGAGCCTTCGATTTGAATAGGTGTAAACGTCAAGTGACTCGACGCGTTTGTTTTTTTGATTGCGCTTGCAAATTAACGTCATGTTTTGGGCTTATTTTTCAACTGAGTGACTAACTAATGTGCCAAAGTGCATGTTGCCGGCAGTTGGAAGCAATTTCATATTGCTTATTGCGAGATAAAATCACGTTTCTCCATCGCTGTGAGGGACAGGAGATTATTGCCGCCTAACTACCGCAGTGTAAAAATCAGCAAGTTGAACTGAAATTCTGCGTTGATTTGGCTGTTAACTTGGTTTGTTTTGAATATTTTCCAAAAAAAATCAGCTGAAAACTCAAGTCAATCTTTGACAAAAGCCAAAAATTTGTTTTGCAGTTGTCATGCGGCTGTCATGCGACCATTATCTTGCGGTCGTATCACCGCGCGTGAACTCTAATTATTAACGCCCGCAGTATTATCTTAAGCGCTGTGAAAACGTTAGCGCAAGTTAAAAGATATTGATGGCGACTTTCGTTAAGCTTGCGTGTTGATGTATGTGCAAACAAAATGATAAGAAATGGTCTCGAAACATAGAGATTATGATCAAAAGTGCATTAAATTTGATCTTTTTGGCCAGTTTGCGTGCTTACCAGAAATTATTTTTTTTTTGAGTTTTAATGAAGCATCAAACTTTCTATATGGCGATGAGAGGTGTTTGATTGAAAAGGGTATATTTCCCCTACGTATACTTTGTTGCGGTTCCCATTACTAAAACACTCATTGCATAAAGGATGAGCCGTAACTGTATATTGTTTGGTTTTTTTTCTGTTACATTACGAGTTGACTGACTGATAAGGGTAGTATTAGTCATTCTCTATGTCCCTATAATGGCAAAAACAGTTCAAAAAATATTTAGCTTTAAATGGTTGCGGTAGTTTATTGGTGTTTATTTTTTTTACTTTTTATTGTTTTCTGTAAAAATACAAAATTCGGCATGATGTGCCCAATAAATCAACATCTACCCTTTCAATGACCAGGTAATGCTAATTGGAAGGAATATTTAAACGAAAAAAATCTCTCCGTAAGGTCAGTTCCACTTCGAAAGCCTATCGGACCGATAGTTTAAGATGGGTTTTGGGATTGCAGTACTTCTGCTACACTCAAAATAATTTTCACCACAAAGCTGCATGAACATATAAGTGATTTTTTTCCATTAAGTTAATCAGGCAACATTGACGTGAATTCCCGGTGGATGCTAAATCTGCAGCTTGCCAACCCATGATGGCTTTTCATTATCGCATCAGGTAGAATAAGCATGAAACTCACGTGAGTTGTGCATGCCTTTTCATGCATAATCCACATGAGCATCACGTAGAAACTACATGAATTTTACTGCGGGTTTTGCTGCTTTTTTTATTGGATTATTTCTTATTATTCTTATTAAATAACACGCATTGGAAAGTTTTTGATATTTGATTTATTTTCAAAACACGTAGAAGTTGGAATACATCGCACCAAATCACACTAGATAAATCACTCAAAACACTTCAAACTCAACAAAATGAACACTGCTGGTCGTCGTTCCCTTCTCCGGGTCAAATCTTGCTGTCCGAGAATGAATGTTGCGACGTGAATCATTGAGGTGCTGGCTGACGGATTTTGGCCTCTAATGGTGAACTTTTCGTAACAGCAGCAGCCGACGGGGAAGGATTTTTGTGGTGCTCATCCTGATCGCTTGGTGCCACCTTCCGATGATGCATTTTGGTGTCCTTTTGTTTTTAGTTCTCTGAAAAAAAAACAATATAAACACACAGATTAGTGTTGATTTTCTTTACAAAAAAATGAAAAAACACTTACCATCCGATCCGGAACATTGTACAACGAGCGATTCTTGAAATCATTTGTGTGCCTAGCAAAAAACTCTAACTTATTTGCTCGCACTTCATGCCGAGTCGAGCGCCGGGACGAAACTGATGATGAGATCCTCGACAAGCGAACCGAAATTTTCAGACAGGAATTTCATGCAACCATCCACAACTTTTCACCACAAAATTGCATGAAAAGGTGTATGATTTTTTTCCATACCAGTTTCCATGCGGGTGTTGCAAGTTTATCATGCAAAAACAAAACCAGCTGACTGTATGCCACGCCTCCAAATTTTCAGGCATGATTTCCACGTGATATATAGTTGTGTGAGTGTGAGCTGCGTGATAATCAAACAGAGTTGACATGAATGCATGGTGACAGTTGCATGACTCACGTGAAATGTTGTTTGAGACCAAAAATTGACTGCCACCGGAATTTTCATGCGTCTCTGTGGTGAAAGATTTTTTGAGTGTAGTGACGACCAGCTTGGTCCGACTTTTTCTGTACATCCGAAGCAAGTCATTTGCGAGCCGTTTACCGGTTGTTGAACCTTGTCACCCGGTTATTGGCAACGCGATGCTCGTCGTCGGCATGAGCAGTGAGCAGCTTTTCAACAACATAGGGGAAATATACCCATTTTAATCACACTAAGCCGTTCGACCAATTCTCATCACTTTTGCCGTTTTCCGCTATTAAATCAACATTTTCAGATGTATCAACAATGAAGAGTTGCTTGCTCACTTTAAGTTGAGCTATTTATTACTTTGGAACAGTCAAAAACACTTTATTTACGCTTTAATTCATGATCAAAGTGCTGATAGGCCAATAATAGAAATAGGCTGAGAAAGGGTATAGTTCCCCTATCACGTGCGCTGGCGAATCCCGCCAAATTGTTCCGAGTGATGGCCACCGTCATGCCGGTAGTGGTCACAAACGATCCGGACATGACGCAGAGGATTCTCACCAGCCCCGACTGTTTGGAGAAGGCATTTCTGTACAAGTTCTTCCGGTTGGATAGTGGACTGTTTGCTGCAAACTGTGAGTCGATTTAGCTTTCAGTGATGTCAGTTCAGAAGATGTTTTCATCCTGTTTATCCCTCAGATGACCTTTGGAAGGCTCAGCGCAAAGCGATTAATCCCACCTTTAACCTCAAGATTTTGCACAAGTTCATTCCGTTGTTCGACAAGTATGCGCAAGAATTGGTGCAAACCCTGGGAGCATTTGCAGATGGAAGGGCACTGAATTTATCGCCTTTCATGCATCGATGCTCAATGAAGACAATTTGTGCTACAACAATGGGGGTGGTTATTGATGAAGACTCGGATGCTGATAGGTTTGCGGAACTTCTGCAGAAGTGAGCCGATGTTTTTGTTTTTGTTTTTGTTTTTGTTTTTGTTTTTGTTTTTGTTTTTGTTTTTGTTTTTGTTTTTGTTTTTGTTTTTGTTTTTGTTTTTGTTTTTGTTTTTGTTTTTGTTTTTGTTTTTGTTTTTGTTTTTGTTTTTGGTTTTGTTTTTGTTTTTGTTTTTGTTTTTGTTTTTGTTTTTGTTTTTGTTTTTGTTTTTGTTTTTGTTTTTGTTTTTGTTTTTGTTTTTGTTTTTGTTTTTGTTTTTGTTTTTGTTTTTGTTTTTGTTTTTGTTTTTGTTTTTGTTTTTGTTTTTGTTTTTGTTTTTGTTTTTGTTTTTGTTTTTGTTTTTGTTTTTGTTTTTGTTTTTGTTTTTGTTTTTGTTTTTGTTTTTGTTTTTGTTTTTGTTTTTGTTTTTGTTTTTGTTTTTGTTTTTGTTTTTGTTTTTGTTTTTGTTTTTGTTTTTGTTTTTGTTTTTGTTTTTGTTTTTGTTTTTGTTTTTGTTTTTGTTTTTGTTTTTGTTTTTGTTTTTGTTTTTGTTTTTGTTTTTGTTTTTGTTTTTGTTTTTGTTTTTGTTTTTGTTTTTGTTTTTGTTTTTGTTTTTGTTTTTGTTTTTGTTTTTGTTTTTGTTTTTGTTTTTGTTTTTGTTTTTGTTTTTGTTTTTGTTTTTGTTTTTGTTTTTGTTTTTGTTTTTGTTTTTGTTTTTGTTTTTGTTTTTGTTTTTGTTTTTGTTTTTGTTTTTGTTTTTGTTTTTGTTTTTGTTTTTGTTTTTGTTTTTGTTTTTGTTTTTGTTTTTGTTTTTGTTTTTGTTTTTGTTTTTGTTTTTGTTTTTGTTTTTGTTTTTGTTTTTGTTTTTGTTTTTGTTTTTGTTTTTGTTTTTGTTTTTGTTTTTGTTTTTGTTTTTGTTTTTGTTTTTGTTTTTGTTTTTGTTTTTGTTTTTGTTTTTGTTTTTGTTTTTGTTTTTGTTTTTGTTTTGTTTTTGTTTTTGTTTTTGTTTTTGTTTTTGTTTTTGTTTTTGTTTTTGTTTTTGTTTTTGTTTTTGTTTTTGTTTTTGTTTTTGTTTTTGTTTTTGTTTTTGTTTTTGTTTTTGTTTTTGTTTTTGTTTTTGTTTTTGTTTTTGTTTTTGTTTTTGTTTTTGTTTTTGTTTTTGTTTTTGTTTTTGTTTTTGTTTTTGTTTTTGTTTTTGTTTTTGTTTTTGTTTTTGTTTTTGTTTTTGTTTTTGTTTTTGTTTTTGTTTTTGTTTTTGTTTTTGTTTTTGTTTTTGTTTTTGTTTTTGTTTTTGTTTTTGTTTTTGTTTTTGTTTTTGTTTTTGTTTTTGTTTTTGTTTTTGTTTTTGTTTTTGTTTTTGTTTTTGTTTTTGTTTTTGTTTTTGTTTTTGTTTTTGTTTTTGTTTTTGATGTATATGTTAATCACATTTCAAAACGGCGTAATTTTAGTTGTTTTTAGGCAAAAACTTTTGTTTTAAAGGTTCGATTTACTTACTCTTGGAAAGAAATGTATGTTTTGATAAGCTCTAAAAATGTCTAGAAACCCCCTACTCGCTATTATGCTAGAATTGATAAGGCTGGTACAAATATTTTTAAAAGTTTTTGTCACCCCCCCCTTCAAAATTGGCCCAAAAAATCAGGGGGCAAAAAAAATATTTTTACAATAAACTTCAAAATTTCAATGAACATTCAAGTGCAACCAACTGAAATCAAATTAAAATACATTCTCCTGCGTATAAAATCATTTTTAGCATGTTTGGGTTTATTAAAAAATCTTAATATTTTTTGAAAATTTTCGATGCAAAATCTTTTTTTTCGATACAATTTTTGTTTTTGTCAGATCTTAGATTTTTTGAAACCTAATGATTGCAAAACAACTGAACTAGTGTAAAATGCATTTTAAAACACTTTTTTCATTTAAATGTGAAGACTATGGCTTGTTATTTAAATTTTTATATTTTTTTTATTTTTTTGCCCCCCCCCCTTGACCTCGGCCAGGGCAGAGGGACAAAAACTTTTTTAAATATTTGCATCGGCCTAAACAAAAAAAAAATTTTTTGACAAATTCCTCATAATCACAAAAATTATTCTCAAAATTTCCCGTTAAAATAAGCGCCATCTCGCCATCCCACTAAAATAAACATTGCTGAACCAACCTATAAATTGATCCACCCAAATGTTATCAGCAAGCTAGTATGATGGCTTCGGAATGTAGTTTTTGTTAATAAAAGTGTTGTTATTTTTTCTCGTCAGAACTTTCCATTTGGCATTCAAGAGATTATTTCATGTTCATTGGCATGTTGATTGGATGTACCGCTTGACCAAAGATTACAAGAAAGATGAAAAGATTAGAGAAGAAATTTACAAGTATGGTGATGAGGTATATTTTTGATAAATTTAAAGTAATTTCTGTAGTTATTATTGAGTTTTCTATATGCAGATAATGCGAAAAGCTGCTGAGCGACACTCAAGACGAATGAATCTGTTCAAAAGAGAAGATGATGATTGCTGCAAGTTACAAATCTTCATGGATCAGATGCTGAATACTAACAGTGGAAAAAAGTTTTCGGACATCGAAATCAATCACAATTTCTACACGATGATTGTTGGGGTAAGATTGAAAAGGTTTTGAATGCTTGAAAGGTGGTGATAAATGTAAAACAGCTTTCTTTGAACTTTAGGGCAGTGACACTACTGGAATCTTTTTGGGTTACATTGCCATAGCACTTGCCGCAAACCAAGATATCCAGGAAAAAGTGTATCAAGAGATCTGTACGGTATACCCTCGAAACAAAGAAGTGATTTTCACTCCAGAGTCCCTCAATCAGCTTCTCTACACCGATATGTTCCTCAAAGAATGCTTGCGACTATTTCCAGTGGTACCGATGGTGGTTCGAAAAACACTTCGTGACGTTGATTTGAACGGATTTCAAGTACCCAAAGGAAACATACTGATTGTCAGTATTTACAACCTCCACCGGCGCAAGGACATCTGGGGACCGAATGCAAACCGCTTTGATCCGGAGAACTTCTCCGCGGAACGGTGCGCTGGAAGACATCCGTATGCTTTTATTCCGTTCAGTGGGGGAAACAGAAATTGCCTTGGTAAGTTAGCGCGAAAATAATCGCAATTTAGTTAACTGAAAGATGCCTCGATTTTAGGCTATCGATATGCGATGATCAATATGAAAATAGTTGTGGTGCATCTTTTGAGGACCTTTAAGCTTACATCCGATTGGCGGTTGGAAGATCTCCGTTTTCGATTTGAAGCATTGCTGAAGACAGCCGCAGATCCAGAGATTCGACTGGTGCGACGGTAATGTCCAAATGTAAAAATAATAAGTTATGTGTTTAAAAATAATAAATATCTCATTTTAAGTGTAATCAAATCACTTTACAAAACGATTTAAATAAGACATTGTAATTCGTTATGGGTAATTCTTCGCCAACTCACACAGCAGTTGCCCCGACCCCTCTTCGATTTGCGTGAAACTTTGTCCTAAGGGATAACTTTTGTCCCTGATCACGAATCCGCGGTCCATTTTTTGATATCTCGTGATGGAGGGGCGGTACGACCCCTTCCATTTTTGAACATGCGAAAAAAGAGGTATTTTTCAATAATTTGCAGCCTGAAACGGTGATGAGATAGAAATTTGGTGTCAAAGGGACTTCTATGTTAAATTGGACGCCCGATTTGATGGCGTACTCAGAATTCTGAAAAAACTTATTTATCATCGAAAAAAACACTAAAAAAGTTTTAAAAATTCTCCCATTTTCCGTTACTCGACTGTAAAAATTTTTGGAACATGTCATTTTATGGGAGATTTAATGTACTTTTCGAATCTACATTGACCCAGAAGGTCATTTTTTCAATTGGAACAACATTTTTCATTTTAAAATTTCGTGTTTTTTCTAACTTTGCAAGGTTATTTTTTAGAGTGTAACAATGTTCTACAAAGTTGTAGAGCAGACAATTACAAAAATTTTGATATATAGACATAAGGGGTTTGCTTATAAACATCACGAGTTATCGCGATTTTACCAAAAAAATATTTCGAAAAAGTTGGTCGTCATCGATCATGCCCGTTCATGGTCACCCGCGACAGACACGGACGACGAAACAAAGAGAAACGCAAAATGTAACTTTTTCAAAACTTTTTTTCGTAAAATCGCAATAACTCGTGATGTTTATTAGCAAACCCCTTATGTCTATACATCAAAATTTTTGTAATTGTCTGCTCTACAACTTTGTACAACATTGTTTCAATCTAAAAAATAACCCTGCAAAGTTAGAAAAAACACGAAATTTTAAAATGAAAAAAATTATTTTAAATGAAAAAATGACCCTTCTGGTCAATGTTGATTCGAAAAGTACATTAAATTTCCCATAAAATGACATGTTATAAAATTTTTTACAGTCGTGTAACGGAAAATGGGAGAATTTTTAAAACTTTTTTAGTGTTTTTTTTTTGATTAAAAATAAGTTTTTTCAGAATTCTGAGTACGCCATCAAATCGGGCGTCTAATTTTACATAGAAGTCCCTTTGACACCAAATTTCTATCTCATCACCGTTTCAGGCTGCAAATTATTGAACAACACCTCTTTTTTCGCATGTTAAAAATGGAAGGGGTCGTACCGCCCCTCCGTCACGAGATATCAAAAAACGGACCTCGGATTCGTGATCAGGGACAAAAATTACCCCTAAGGACAAAGTTTCACGCAAATCGAAGAGGGGTCGGGGCAGCTTTTCCCGATTTCGTGTGAGTTGGTAGAGAATTACCCTTATATGTACACAGAAAAAAATATGGTAATATTCATCAGGAAATGGAGACAGATTTTGTGTAAGAAAAATGATTAATTTTACCTTTTGAAAAAGTTGAACCTGATGAATATTCATCAAAAACTGATGAAAATTCATTATTTTCAGAGGTCAAATTTATCATTTTCTTGACACAAAATCTGTCACCATTTTCTGATGAATATTACCATAATTTTTTTTTCTGTGTATATCTATAACTTAATTAATCGAAATTAATTAAATATAGTATTAAAATCGAATAACTTGATATTTTATAGGATTTTATAAGATTCAAAAAAGTTTCAAATCTAAAGTTACCCAAAAGAATTTTTTTATTTCGAAGATAAATTTTCATTTATGAATATATTTTTTGTGACTATGCAAATTTTTGTAAGATGTTGTAAATTTGCGAATATGTGCTTGAATTTAAACGACAATATCTGATCTGGTTACCAAAACAAGTTTGACTTTTCCTTATATATCAAATCAAGAATTTTGAATCAGAAATATTATTTAAACAGTGATAATATAATTAATTAAATCCACATGTATTTCTTTTTCATTTGTGGCTCAAAAAAAGGTTCCAAAATTGTGTGAATACTGTATCCCAAAAAACGGATGTACTGTATAAACAAACGGCCCCGCCAACAACAAACGAGCGCCCTTGCTGAAACCTCGTTCAGTTTCGTGGTGATACTCGTGCAAGTATGTCCGAGGTGTAAAATCAAATAGTTTAAACTTTACGAGAACCCGTCAGTGAAATCATGCTGCTGACCCTCGCGTTGCTCGCCGGCCTTTGGATTGCCACGTACGTGCGTTTCCGGCTGCGGTACCGGTTCGCGGATCGAATTCCAACGGTTACACCCTTCCGGTTCTTCTTCGGCAACGGGTTGGAGTTTTATCGGAAGAACTCTTACGAGATTTTCAATGTGCTGTGTAAGCCCACCCGTGACCAGCATCGGATCTTCAAGTTGTGCTTCGGACCGATCCAGGTGCTTTGCCCGGCCCATCCGGACCTGATCCAGCAGGTGCTGTGCGGAACGGCCAGCATGGAAAAGCCCCAGCAGTACCGGTTTTTGCGCGTCAACTTTGGACTACTGGCCTCAAAATGTAGGTAAACGGAGCATACAGTATGTAAAAAAAGTATTTACACCCCTTGGGCACAATGCACATTTTGTGATGAAACATGTAAAAAATTTAAAGTTTGACAGGAACCTAGTAATACGTTTTGTTCAGAAACTCATGCCAAACATTTTGCTACAAAAAACTCATGAAAAGATGATTTCTATAAAAAGTTATACAACAAATACTATTACGAAAATAAAATAGGTGCAAAAAAAGTTTGTACACCTTTTGAAAAATTAACATAAATAATGTTATTTGTTGACAAATCACCATAAATCCAGTCTCCCAACTCCAAATAGGCATCCTTGACTGATTAAAAAAATAATTTGGATTGAATATAAAGTTTACTAACTACTTAGTATAAAAGTTTATATAACTCTGGAAATTCTATATAAAACTTATCTAAACTTAATTTTGCAAACTTTTAATTCAACTAAATGTCAATATATTACCATATAATTGCTAAATAAACATTTTGGAGTGGGTATAACACCGTTTTGGTGGTATTTGTATCGATAGAATAGATTTTTCGTTGGAATTTCGTACCAACCCGGAATTACGTCGTAGGAAAATCCGCCGGCATCCGAACCGGTCCACGATTCACAAGTTAACCTATGTGGAATCGGAAAGGGCATAAAATTTCCGATCTTTTGATACCCAAACATCTAGGTTTTCTTTAAAACTTACGTTTTTAAATACCTAAGCAAAAACGTTGTTATGGTTGCGTTTGAGCAACCTGCCTAAAATGTATGGAATTTCGTAATTTTTGTTCTCGTGGATCAAACTTACTTTTTGCCCAGGTATTTAAAAACGTAGGTTTTAAAGAAAACCTAGATGTTTGGGTATCAAAAGATCGGAAATTTTATGTCCTTTCCGATTCCACATAGGTTGACTTGTGAATCGTGTACCGGTTCGGATGCCGGCGGATTTTCCTACGACGTAATTCCGGGTTGGTACGAAATTCCAACGAAAAATCTATTCTATCGATACAAATACCCCCAAAACGGTGTTATACCCACTCCAAAATGATTATTTAGCAATTATATGGTAATATATTGACATTTAGTTGAATTTAAAGTTTGCAAAATTTAGTTTAGATAAGTTTTATATAGAATTTCCAGAGTTATATAAACTTTTATACTAAGTAGTTAGTAAACTTTATATTCAATCCAAATTATTTTTTTAATCAGTCAAGGATGCCTATTTGGAGTTGGGAGACTGGATTTATGGTGATTTGTCAACAAATAACATTATTTATGTTAATTTTTTGAAAGGTGTACATACTTTTTTTGCGCCTTTTTTATTTTCGTAATAGTATTTGTTATATAACTTTTTATAGAAATCATCTTTTCATGAGCTTTTTGTAGCAAAATGTTTGGCATGAGTTTTTGAACAAAACATATTACTAGGTTCCTGTCAAACTTTAAATTTTTTACATGTTTCATCACAAAATGTGCATAGTGCCCAAGGGGTGTAAATACTTTTTTTACATACTGTAAAATGGGGTTGTCTGGAGTTGATTGATATTTTTGAAGTTAAGCCCAGAAAGTCCTCGAGTTTATGGAAATGGAAATGGAAAACAGAAAGTTGGAGTACCCGAGCAGACGGAAATAACTTTGGAAGGTCAGTTTTTGATATTGTGAGAAGATCGAATTATGTTATTGGAATGATCGGATTAGTTGTTAAAATAACAAAAATCAATAACAAAGATTTGTTCGAAAAATAACTTAAACTGTTATTATGTTGTTATTGCAATAACAAACCAATAACACAGAAGGAATCATGAAGGAATAACAAGATTTGATATTTTGTGTGGAGAGGTGGAGCAGCATAATAACAAAAAATGTTATTGAACTGGTATGTCTCCATAACAAAAAAAGTTATTGTTTTGGTTTATTTACTTACTTACTTTACTTTACTTTTATTGGCGCTACACCATTAGCTTGGCCTGCTGCACGATTCTCCGCCAACAAGCTCGGTCCATGGCTGCAATTCTCCAATTTCGCGGCGCACCCACACTTTCTAAATCGCTCTCCACTTGGTCCACCCACCTCGCACGTTGCACCCCCCTACGTCTTGTTCCTACCGGCTCCGACACAAACACCAACTTCGCAGGATTGATCTTCTGGTTCCGTTGGCTCAAGTGGTCGGCTCGTTCCGGCATCCTTGCAACATGACCCGCCCACTGCAACCGTCCAGCCTTCGCGACTTTCCGGATGCTTGGTTCGTTGTAGAGTTGTGCAAGTTCGTGGTTCATTCTCCGCCGCCATCCGTCGCTCTGTGAAAATAATAACAGTTTTTGTTATTCACATTTCAAAAATTCTCAATAAATAAATCAATTCCTTTAGAGAATATTACAAAATTAAAAAAAAAATTAACTCTCAAAAATAATTTTATCGGATTAATTTCAGCTTGAAATGACCCCGACGAAATTGGTCAAAATTATCCCATATTTCTAGTCAATTTTAGCAAAGTCCCTTAGGGGGTATATCAAATAATTAAAAAAATCAACTTCCAAAATTTCAACTTTTTAGAATAATTTTAGCTTAAGGACCCCATTTCATGGCCAAAATAATGACCCTGACGAAATTGGTCAAAGTTATCCCATATTTCTAGCCAATTTTAGCAAAGTCCCTTAGGGGGTATATCAAATAATTTAAAAAATCAACTTCCAAAATTTCAACTTTTTAGAATAATTTTAGCTTAAGCACCCCATTTCATGGCCAAAATAATGACCCTGACGAAATTAGTCAAAATTATCCCATAGTTCTAACCATTTTAAACAAAGTTCTTTAGAGGGTAAATCAAATAATTAAAAAAATCAACTTCCAAAATTTCAACTTTTTAGAATAATTTCAGCTTAGGGACCCCATTTCATGGCAAAAAAAAAGGACCCCGACGAAATTGGGCAAAATTATCCCATAGTTCTAGCCAATTTTAGCAAAGTCCCTTAGGGGGTAAATCAAATAATTAAAAAAAAATCAACTTTCAAAATTTTAACTTTTCAGAATAATTTTAGCTTAAGGACCCCATTTCATGGCCAAAATAATAACCCTGACGAAATTGGTCAAAATTATCCCATAGTTCTAACCATTTTAAACAAAGTCCTTTAGGGGGTAAATCAAATAATTAAAAAAATCAACTTTCAAAATTTTAACTTTTCAGAATAATTTTAGCTTAAGGACCCCATTTCATGGCCAAAATAATAACCCTGACGAAATTGGTCAAAATTATCCCATAGTTCTAACCATTTTAAACAAAGTCCTTTAGGGGGTAAATCAAATAATTAAAAAAATCAACTTCCAAAATTTCAACTTTTTAGAATAATTTTAGCTTAAGGACCCCATTTCATGGCCAAAATAATGGCCCCGATGAAATTAGACATAATTATCCCAAAGATCTAAACATATTTAACAAAAGAAAAAATAATAACAGATTGTGTTATGGACACTTAGAAACTTTTCCATTTGTGCGATTTATGGTAATTTTATTTCTAAGTCAGTATACCGAACGAATAACAAATTTTGTTATTAGGAGAGTTTTTGAAATGTATAACATTTCCTCTTATTAGCGTGTTATTAAACATTTTCAATGTAATATCCCTTCAATACCAAATTTTGTTATTTTATCAGGAACTGTTATTATTTTTTCTTCTTGAAGTTGAACTTCAGGATAAAATAATAACACTTTTTGTTATTTTAACAGGATTTGTTATTGAAATATTATTAATTTTGTTATTACCGTCTGCC